>NW_027131503.1:0-25318 GCF_026122565.2 Emydura macquarii macquarii
TTCCAGATCCTTCCCTCACCCTCAGGGGTCCCTGACTGACTCCCCAGGGGGGAGATATGTGGCACCATACAGCCCCCTGCCGCTGCTCTCTCAGGGACCCTACACCACACACCCGGCCAGCTCACCATCCCGAGTGCCAGCCCCGACCACAGCCCTGATCTTGTCTGACTCCAAGGCCATACCAAAGGGTCGATTCCCATCTCCCTCCCCACTCACCGTTAGGGAAGCCGCACCTCTTGGCTTCACAGTGCACATAGTGCAGGGGTGTCAGCAAACAACGCAGACAGGGCCAGGAACGGGTGTGGAGGGTCACCACAGCTTGAATGGGGTTACAGGTAAGGAGACAACCAGGATTTTTGTGTTCAAAGGCATGTGGGTGGGGGGGTAGGGACTCCAGTCATGGATAGTTCAGTTCAACGCTGTCACATTATCAGTCTGTCTGCTCTGCTACAACCTCCCTCTCCTCTCCAACCCCTGTTACCCCCCAACCAACAGCCAGAAGGTTTCCCCTTCCCCAGCTTTGCCAGAAGCATCCTCCTTTGCTCCTCTAGGCCCCTGTGGGGTCTTGGACTAACTCTGCTGGGCCGTCTGCCCTTCACGAATGACCAGAACTCCCCTTGTGATGACGGATCCACCGTCCTCCCGAGAGAGCGCCCTGACTCTGTAATGGCCATCACAAAACATGCCCACACCCACCAATTGGTTCCCCAGTCACTACTGACTCTGCTGTTTCCAGACCCTCCTTCACACAGTGACACCACAGTCTGCCTCTCTGCCCCCATCCTCTCCATACACTAACAGCTTTGTCTCCCCCCACCCTGTGATACCCATGACTGTCCCCTCACCACACACATGCTAACTGCCCTTCCAGAACCTTCCATCCCCCCAGCAGTGATAACACTCACTGTCTCCCCCACACCGCCTCCCTGCCACACCCCTAGTCACTTCCATTCTCCACCCCCCACCCTTCTCCCCAGCACACACAGACAGATTCCGGATCTGTCAGAACCTTCTCCACCATGACTAGTCCCATGGCTATCTAGCTGCCAATCTGTGCCCCGTCACTCGTTACTAAAATCTTCCACACAGCTCCCCAATGTGCCCTTCCTGACACATGCCCGTCTCTCACCAACAGACTCCGCATCTGCAACAACCTTCTCCATATCCCTCCCTCCCCCACTCTCTCCTCGTGTCTCTGTGGCAGCTGTTGACCACCAAAACTAACTGCCCTGGACCTGCCAGAAATGCTTCCCCCTACACATGATTGTGTAACTACCAATGTATTTTGACCTCAGAGAACCCCTGGGTCTTCTAGGACCCTCCACTGTCACAGTGCAGGACAACAGCTCCTGTGTTTCCCCTCAGTGGTCCAGAAATGACACCCCACTCTCAGGTGCCCCAGTCATTGCCTTTCTTGGGTGGAGGGCCGTGTCTCACTCCCTTTGGACCAGGGTTTCTCCAGGCTGTCTTCACTGTTATCCCCAGTAAAAGACAGACTGCCTAAACAGGCCTGCTTGCTTTTCTCCAGAGACTAAGAACAGTGCAACTGCTCACAATGAAGCTATCCCACAGCTCTTCTAAGCAAGCATATTTTATTCTTAAAGTAAAAGCTCTAAAGAGGAAACACATTCAAAGCAATAAAAGAACCTACACAGATGCTGCTAATAAGGTTTCCAGAGATCACCGCCCTCCAACATGGGCTCTGACTGGAGCAGTCCTTCAAAAAAAAACCCATGCCCCTCCCAGGGATTTCCTTATAGTTTCAAGGTCAGTGCATTCATTGCTCAGAACAAGAACCCTCCTGAAAAATGTAGTCCCTCCTTTACACAGTTCAGGGGTCTTTGAACTGGAGTTTTCAGGGGCAGACAAGCTGTAGATGATAGGTTTCTCTCCCCAGGGCAGAGGTTCGACAGGATGGACTGGAAGTGGGTCATTTGCATATCCCTCACCCCCCAAGTATTTCCTAGGAAATCCATTTCACTGGAATTGTCCCAGAAATCCTTTGATATCTATTAATATCTCCCAGAGATTCTGTTAACCCTGTCTTCCTGCTAAATGTGTTCCTTACAATCCCACTGTAGCACATCCATGTGTGCATTTTTCAGACAGAGAGCTCCAAAGGTGTTAAACTTAATTCATCACGGTTTGTCCAGGATATTACAAGACATCACCATAATCGCCACATTCACCCTCACGACTTTTGTCCCTGACAAAATACTGGCCTGTCTGTCCAACCATACACTCCTCAAACTAAGTGTTCTAGCTCTTCCAGAACCTTCCAGGCCTCTCACCCCTAACCACTGCCATTCCCCACCTGCCCATCTATCCCATCTTCACAGACAGAGCCCAACGCTGCCAGAACTTGGCAACAGAAGCTCCCTCCCCCTCCATCCTTGAATAACTGCCTGCCTGTGTCCATCTGTCTCCCTCTCGCTGACAAGATCCCAGCTCTAGAAACTTCCCCCACTATATCTTGTTAGATCTGAGGCCTTATTTTTTTGGCTAAGCAGTAGCAGCCATATTAGGAGAGACAGCAGCCATAAGATAAGAACCATGTGGTCACATCTTCACATGCCCATCTAAATTATATCAAACAATGTAATAGTGGGCCATTAAGAAGGTGCTACTGTCCTAATAGTACCCACCACCTGAAGATAAAGAAAAGATCTCAGATGTTTAAAGAAAATGTTCTAGAGTCCTGTAGCACTTTAAAGGCTAACAAATTTAATTTCTGCAGGCATAAGCTTTCATGAGCTGTAACTCACTTCATCAGATGCAAGAAATCGAAATCAAATGGCAGGCATATATATACATCCAAGTTTAAGGAACAACATGCTTACTAGATAAATCCTCCCATTTTGACAGTGAGCCATTGATAACTACTCTTGGAGCACAGTCTTTCAACCTGTTGTGCACTAACCTTATAGTGATGTCACCTAGATCACATTTCTCTAATCTAGTTATGAGAATGTCAGGTGGGACTGTGTCCAAAGCCTTACTAAAATCAAGCTATATCATGTCTTTAGCAGCCTCCCAGTCCACTAGGCTCTTAACTCAGTCAAAGAAGGAAATTAGGTTGGTTTAGCATGATTTGTACTTGACAAATCCCTGGGGTATCATCCTGTTATTCACTAGGTGCTTACCAATTGATGGTTTAATCATTTGTTCCAGTATCTTTCCAGGTATCGAAGGTAGGCAGACTGGTCTATAATTCCCTGGGTCCTCTTTGTTCCCCTTTTTAAAGATAGGTAGTGTGTTTGCCTTCTTCCTGTCCTCTGAGACTTCATCCGTCTTCCATGAGTTCTCAAAGATCATTGTTAATGGGTATGAGATTGCTTCAGCTATTTCTGTAACACCCTGTTGGCTTGAATACATCTAACTTAGCTAATATTCTGTAACCTGTTCTTTCCTTCTTCTGTCTCATGTTCCTTCCCCTGTGATAATAATAGTAGCTGTGCTAAGTGGCTGGTTACCATTAACATTTTCAGTGAAGACTGCAGCAAAATAGGCATTAAACACCCCAGCCTTCTGGATTTCATCAGTTATTAGCTTTCCTTCCTTGCTCAGTAGAGGATCTACACTTTCCTTCGTCTTCCTCTTGTTCCCAATGTATTTAAAGAACCTCTACTTATTGCCTTTTATGTCCCTTGCTAGTTGTAACCCATTTTGTGCCTTAACCTTTCTGATTTTGTCCCTACATGCTTGTGCTATTCTTTTGTACCATCCTTAGCAATTTGTCCATGTTTCCACTTTGTGTAGGATTCCTTTTTGATTTTCAGGTCATTAAAGAGCTCCTGATGCAACCACATTGGCCTCTCACTATTCTTTCAGACTTGCTGTCATGCGGGCTGGCTTGAGTGGGAGGGCATTTAGTATATTGGGTGAAATCAGTATGGCAGAATCATAATAATCCATGTGGGATATGCCATGTCTGGTACTGTTAGGAAGGTTATAATGTGCTAAGTAAGATAATAATACTTGTGTTCATGTGTGATATTTGAAATGGAAGTTATAGATGTATTTGAGATATCTGTATTTCAAATTGTTCAGCCTGGGCAACACCCCAGATAGGAAGGCTGCAGAACAATGGCCTGCATAATGGCCCATTAAGGCATTCCCAGGTGCAAGGGGCCCTGAGGGAGAAGCCAGCATCACCACTGAGTCACCAGAACCTGCTTACGTGACTTTGGACTCCACTGCAGGCGACCTACCTTATGAAGCATCAGGACTGTCCCATGTGACTATGGACCCCAGGCACACCAGAGGAGTCACCAGGATTGGCCCATGTGACTATGGGCTCCATTTTGGGTCTTGTGACTGCCCAGGGGGTTTATAAAATCAAGCCAGAGAAACCATTTTGTCTTTGTTCCTGTCCAGTCTGCAGACATACACCTATCTCTGGATCAATTCATCTTGCAACTGAACCGAAGGACCTAGACCCATCCAGGTACTGGATGTGAACCTGAGGGAACTATAAAAGCCTGCAACTCCACATTTCTTCCAGAAACCTGATGTATATGGACTTTTAATCATTTGTATATCTGTGATTCACTTTAACCCTTTAACATTTCTCTCATGTTTTATTTCTTTCTTTTTACAACAAACCTTTAGTTTAGATACTAAAGGATTGGTTGGCAGTGTGGTATTTTAGGTAAGATCCAAACTTATATTGATCTGGTGCTGTGGCTGACTCCTTGGGGTCAGAGGGAACCTTTTTGGCAAAGAGCAGAGAGTTTAAGTAACTGGTCTCTTTGCTGGACCTAGTGCTGATTTGGGAGCCTGGAGCTGAAATGCAATAAAGGGGGCTGTGGGCATTTGTAGACTGGCTTCTTGATATCCAGTGTGGGGTAATCAGAAGCAGTTCGTGGCTGGTTGGGAAGCTGGGCTTCAGTGCCACCCACCAGCGTGGGGAGAATCTGCTCTCCTTTTGAAGCCTGCCCTGACCTTGGCATTATCAGTTGGCAACCCTGGACACGGGTCGTATCACACTTGCCTTCAAATCAGGATAGTTTGCAGTTGTGTGGTTCATACTGAACCTTGTAGAGTCAGTTGCACCTTAATACAATGTGTGGAGAGAAAAATTAAGATAAAAATTAATTTTGTGCCTAAACCTAGTGTCACTAGGAAGGGAGAAGAGCCACTGCACTTCTCCTTCTCAGCCACTCTGTGACAATGGGCAAGAAAAAACTAAGCAACTTTGCAAGTTGCATGGCCCAAATCTGACCTTTAGAGACATATTATAGGAAAATACAATGGTAGTGAGGGACGTTCCTTACAAGTAGAGCTTGGATATAAAAATGTATTGTTGGTAGTTATTTGATGTTGTTTACATATATCTTGTTAAGAGGTTAGCAATGTAGATAAACTGCTTTCCTATCTATCACTGTTCTAGTGATTAAGAATATTTAGGAACATATTAACATTTAGATGGAACTTTGAATGTAACAATACTATTGTTTTTATTTCTCTTTGAAGTTTAAGTAGTAAAGATCTGTGAATGGTTGAATTACCTTGTGCTAATGTAACTAGTTACTGCAAGGGGCTCCAAACTACGGCCCGTGGGCCACATCTGGCCTGCCAATACGTTTTGACCGGCCCACCAGGGGACAGCAACCTTTCACAAGTGGTGTGCCAAGCGCCCTGGCCAGGAGCCGCTCCCAGCCCCAAGAAGCATCATGTGGTGGCTGCTCCCTCCTCCTGGCCCCACCTCTTCCCCCTCTCTCTCCACGTGCCATGGGCCTAGCACCGTGGCCAGGAGGAGCCGCTCCGGCCCACCATAAGAGCAAGACTGAGTGATGAGGTCCTGGCAGCTGAAAGTTTGGGGACCCCTGCATTATACCGGCCAACCACCCAGCGTCACTGCTGCTCCAGGACAGAGGAACTCTGTGCATTACATTGAACGGCCACCCAGGGTCACTGTGGCTCCAGGACAGATGAGCTGGATGCATTACCTCGTCGTCATTGCTGCTCCAGGACAACTCACTCTGTGCATTACCTAGAGTGGCCACCCGGGGTCACAGCTGCTCCAGAGAGATGCGCTCTGCACATTACCCTGAGTGGCGGCTGAGATAAATGTCTGGTAAAGGCTAAGGAGAGACTGCTGCTTCCCTTTAGTTGTGGCTGGGTTTCAAATGAAAGGCTATTTGCTGAGCTTGCAGAGGAATCATCCAGGAGCCCCAGCTGTAGGAGAAGTTGGGAGAAGTGGACCTGCACAGCCTGGACATCCATCTAATCGGAGGTGAACAATCCTCAGCTCTCTGACATCTGCATCCCTGGCTGTGAGTCCCCAGTCAGTGTTTCATCTGTACCCCTCTCAATTTCTTCAGAGGCCGTGAGCATTGGACATTGGGCATTGGGCTCTGTAACATTAAGATCAGGAGAAGAGACAAGAGTCTCCTGTGCAGAGTGACTCGTTTGGGGGCTGGTGCTATGAGGCGCTTTCTAATTGTAACTGTAAATGCGTAATGGGAAAGGGGTTGGATAGGTGAGATGAAGAGCCTACAAGGCATTGCAGACTCCAATGACAGCCGTCTTGTTTTTCCCTGTTTAATACCAAGGGGAAAGAAGTGGAGGGTCAGCCCCCTGGTGAGATGCAAAGCGAGCCAGAGCAGTGAGACCATGAGCATTGTTGATGCTAGGCAAGACCCATCCAGCTGGGAATGGAGCAGCCATCACCGTCCGTAAGATAAGTGTCTGTTTTGGTGAGGGCTCTCTGGTCATCACAGCCCACCAAGCAGGGAGTTTCCATTGGCTGCAGCTTGTAAGAAAAGGGTCGTTACTAGCTGTGGCTACGACAGAGACACAGTCCCCATTTTCAGGAGCTGCTCATCTCTCTCTGGCTGGGAGTGGTGTGTCTTCCCAGCAGAAGGTTAGATCAAGGAGTGTGACTCCAGGTGCTGAGTTCCTTTCCTTCTTCCTCTGTTTCTCTCTCTCTCTCTCCATCTTCTCCAACGTGTTGGCCAACACTCTCTCTCTGTCTCCTTGTCTCATCTGCCTTCATAGGACAGGGGCAGGTGGTAGGTCTGCATTGCTGGATGCTTGGTCTCCAGAGCCTGTAACATGTAGGAGGGAACGAGAATCATGTTGGGTGCTTGGTGCTCTGGGACTGGGTTGACCAGCCAAGATACCTGTCTGTGTTCTCCATCTCTTTTCATCCATTGGGCTGATATAGAGTGGAAGGAGGCAGGGAGGACAGGATCTCATGCACCAGTGAGCTTTGGGCAGTGATGGTTCGCACTTGGGTTATTTGCTGCACTTTCAGAAGAATTGTCCAGCCGGAGGAGAAGGTGGAAGAAGTGCATCTGCACGGACGGGACATCCATCTAATCAGAGATGAGCAGTCCTCCACTTTCTGTCTTCGGTTTCACTATCTGTGAGTCCATCATCAGTGCACACTGTACTTCATCTGTAGGTACTCTAGATTTCTTCATAGCCGTGAGCATCCTTGTTGGGAATGGGGCTCTGTGGGATGAAGACCAGTGGAAGGGATTGTTAGAGATAAAGAACAGGCTGACCCTGGGGCATATTGGGGGGACGGAACCCTTTATTGCCTGCTCGTTCCACCTCGACGCTGCGAGTGAGCAACGAGGGGGTTACTTCACAGTCCTTTTATCCATAACAGTATGTAAATGTATCCGTTTCCAGCAATATCTGATGGTATATCTATGGAAGAAAAACCACCAGTATTTAGGGCTTTGCCTGCCCCATTCTTTGTGGTTTGCCCTGTTTAAACTCTCTCAACATGGTTCCGCTGGAGGTTAGCGTCACACCTCCATTTGCATTTTGGCTGGCATCTTCAGTATCAGCCTGCTGGCTGGCTGTATAGGTGGATTTTGACTACTTAATTTGGGGGAGGCAAGAAGTAGGGAGGTTAGGGCATCCCATGGGGGAACCATGACCCCTACATGTATTCCCTGTCCCCCCCGTTGGCAGCAGTGGTGGCAGTGCCCTGTGGGGGGGTCTGCGGGCCCGTTACACACTCTCCCCCACTCTCCCTTCCCCATGGGGGTGGTGGGGGCGGTGTCAGTGGTGTATCAAGGGGAACATGCCCCTGGGCACCAGCCTGGGAGGAGCCCCCCGCTGGCATTCCCAGTGGCTGCACCGACCCAGCCCACATCTCCTTCATTGAGCTCAACATGGGGACGGGAGGCAGAGGGGCCAGGTCGGTGGGGCCACCAGGAATGTCAGCAGGGGTTGGATCCTCCAAGGACGGCCCGGCCAGTGCCTTCTCCCAGGCTTGTGCCTGGGGGCATGACCCCTTCTGCTGTGGCAAGGAAGGGGCTGAACAGCGGGCTCTCACAGCCAGGCCGTGGACTCTGCCATCCAGAGGAGCAGTGGCGTGCTGAGGGGGCCATGCCCTCGGGTGCCTGCCTGGGTGGGGTGCCAGCCGGGAGTCACCCTCCCCTCCCGCTGACATCCACAGCGGCCACGCCAACACAGCCTCTCCACACTGGGCTCGACAAGGGAGCTGCCGGACGGGTTAGCATGGCCACCAGGGATATCAGAAGGGGTTGGCTCCTCCTCTGAGGGCTCGGCCAGCGCCCCGACTAGGCCGCTACCTGGGGACATGGTCCCATCCCGCCCCCCTTCCTTGGTACACCACTGCTTGAGAGGCAGGGGATACCTGGCGGGGGGGAGGACGAAGTGCAGGATTTGAAAAAAAATCATGTTTTGGGGGGGCATTGCGCCTCCATTCACCCCCTCCCCCCCCAAATCCACCCATGGCTCCCTGTCAGCACTAGATCCAGGCACATGACTCTTATAGGGAGGACTAGGTCTTGTCTTATGGCAACACAGTAATTTCAAAGGAGGACATCAAAGGGGAGTTCTTGGAGCAGAATCCTTGTGGGGATGAAGAACTAGAACTAATGGAATTAAACTGAGCAAAGGAAAGTAACATCCAGCTCTGAGGAGTGTGCCGTTCCAGAGAACAATCTCCCCAAGGCAACGGCTGGGAGCCCCACAGTTTGAAATGTGCACAGCCAGGCATGGACAAAGTCATGGGGACGGTCTGGAAGGATTAGAGAACCAGACGCCATCATTTTTGGGTAGTAGCAGATGTGTCCCCAATAAAGCTTCTCCAGGTCTAGTTCCCACGAGTCTCAAACTTTTGACTCCATGGTGCATCCCTTCCCCATCGTATAGGCATTGGGTTTGCTGCAGATCCAGCGTCTCCATCTCATACAATTCGAGCTGCCGAACCAGTTCTCATCCATCAGAAAAGCACAGGTGCCTCCGCTTCTTATTGGAAACCTGCAACAGAGACACAGGGGGTGGGAGTCAGGGAGGGGCTGGGCATTTCCCATCTGTCACACACACAGGGCAGGTTAGGGAGGGGAATGGCTGCACACAGATGTCAGCCTCAGCCCCATTTTAGATTCCTCCCTTGCAGAAGGAAATGGGCTGGGGGCTGAAAGAAGAAAGCTGGGGCTTCCAGTGACATCTTTATCCTGGGTAGATATTTGGCACGACTTGCCTGCTACTGAGCTTTGCTTAACACTCTCACCTAGACCTAACTTTTTGTCCAGTCCCATTCAGCCCAAAGGAGAGGGATTCCAGAGGCCTCTCCCACATGGCAGCAAACAGCATCAGCTCTGCATGGAGAAGAGTTTAATACAATCCTCCCCAGTCAGCTCTGGGACTGTCAGGGTGAAGAGCCGGTTTCAAACCCCATGGGGCTGTCAGGACAGACTGCTAATGAAATGGCATTTCTCTCTAGCACCTTCCCATGGAGAGACCCAAGTTACACCAACAGTGCAGAAGCGCCCTGTTAGTCTCCGCACAATGCACTTCAGAAAGGGTTAAAGAGTCTAACCACCACCCGGACAGCCCACTGGAGCTCTGGTTCATGACTGTTAGAAATAACCAAACAGGTTGTCCTGGGGGTGGATTGGGGAGACGGAACCCTTTAGAGCCTGCTTGTTCCACCTTGCCGCCGCGAGTGAGCAACGAGGGGCTTACTTTACAATTCTTTTATCCATAACAGTATGTAAATGTATCCATTTCCAGCAACTCCCCATAGATCCTTATTTGGTTACATTGACACCTATAAAATTAATATTAACAACTACATAATGAATAAAATTATACCTGCCCTGTTTGTTGTTTACAGGATTACCATACAGAGGTCAGGCACATCACCTTAAAACCTATACATTTTAACCAACATTCTTTGAAGTAAAGGCATGCCAGGGGGAGAAGGAAGATAATGTTTTCTTCCCACCAAAAGGCCTTGCACAGGAATGGCAATAGACTCATCGCCTGAGCAGGTGGCCAGAAAGGGAGGAGAAGAAGAGAGATAACAGACTCTAACTACAATTCACACCAATTAACAGAAACAAGGTTTGCCCTTGTCTTGACCCCGTTCCCTGTAGTTTAGGCCTGACTACTAGCCCAGCTTTTAACTCTTTACTCTCTTACAAATGTCTCCTCCAATGGATCAGCAGCCTCCCTTGTGCCCAGGATTTTGCTGTATTGTAAAGCACTTGAGACACAGACTGTCTTTCTGTACTGGGTTTGTCCAGCACCCAGCACAATGGGGCCTCAGTCTATGGCTCCCTGTTGCTACCTTAATGCAAATAATAAGCTATGATAACACTGGACTCAAAGGCTGATGGCATATTGGTTTTAACCTATGAAACATACATACAAATAAAAACACAGGACTTGGTTAGATGAGGAGTTATTGATCCATTGACAGCTCAGCAGACACCTGTGAGCTAACACTGACAACGTTACTAGAGGGAAAGGGACTCACCGGAGGTCGAATTCGGTGCCATTGGGCCATCTCCAGGGCTGGCCAGGCTCCCTGTGGAGGCCGATCCAACGGTCAAGAAAGACCTTATAGCACAGCAAGAAATCCTGAAAAATCAGGCAAACCAGATTATATTTAGGCCCCTGGTTGTGGTGCTCACCTGCCCTGTGGCTCTGTGTGGCCACTGCTCAGAAGTTCAGGTTTGGATGGGGCACCCGTAGTTTGCCAGCTGAGAGCCCCAGGTCCGACAACACCAGCCCAGCCTGGGGCACAGGGAGGCTGAGAACAAGTCACAGTCTAAACGAACTAGCTGTAGGTCACAAGACAGGATTCTGCTAGAGCAACAGTTTTTCCCTTCACTGGCCCCCTTTTAGGTTTGGTAGGGGGTGGGGGAACTGGTAGCTCCGCATCTCTGACAGCAGCCTCAGCCAGTGAGCCAATCGCTAGCCGAGAATCCCAGTTTGCTGGAAGCCCTATCAGTCTGGGACCTGCTCAGCTGGGAACCTGGGGACACGTGCAGGAGGTGTGGGGGGAGGGGTGCATAGATAGCCTCCATCTCCCACCCAATCAGTATTAACATGGCCCCTTTGTCCTACCCCTAGCCCCTTCCCTTCTCCAGTGCCCTCTGGGGTGGGACAGCTCTTTTGGCTTTGCTGGCACCACTGCCTCCATGCCAGGCTCCTTCCCAGCACTTTGCACATAGCGCCCCCTGCCCAGCCATACAGACGGGGGCTGCTCTGAGGAATGGCCGAGATCCCTCCCGGCAGAGCCCAAGAGCCTTAGTGCTTCCTTGGGCAGGGACACGGAGCCCCCCACATGGAGTCACTGGCTGTGGTGAGCTGGAGAGGCAGGCTCTCGACAGGCAGATCACTGGTCAGGAGCTGACAGGGCCAGCCCAGCCCTACAGAGAGGGATTCTCCCTCCTGGGGCTCTGGGAAAGAGGAGGGTGGGCTGGGAGTGAGTAGATCCCCCATGACCTCTGACTGTCAGCCCAGCTCTAGCCAGGGCTGGGATTCGGCCACCAGAAATATTCTAAAGTTTCCCAGCATAAAAGCCAATAGAGAAACTTCTGGGACCCCAGGGCTGAGACCTGCCAAGGCCCGTCTGTTGGGATGAAGCATCTGCTGCTCACTCACCTTTTCCTGCTCACTGTCGATCCCAGCCAGGGAGGCGCTGAGTGAAGAGCACTGGCTCTGGCTGTAGGTCCAGTTCCCTTCAGTCTCTGAGAAATAATAGCATTTCCCTTGGTATCCGATCCAGCCTTTAGAACATAAAAACATAAGAACAGTCATGCTGGGTCAGCCCGATGGTCTGTCTAGCCCAGTAGTTTGTCTTCCTACAAAGGCCAGTGCCAGGTGTTTCACAGGGAATGAACAGAACAGTCAACCATCCAGTGATCCATGCCCTGTCATCCAGTCCCAGCTTCTGGCAGTCAGAGACTTAGGGACACGCAGCTCATGAGGTTGCATCTCTGACCATCTTGGCTAAAAGCCATTGGTGGACCTTTCCTCCATGAATTTAACTAATTCTTTTTTGAGCCCAGTTATACTTTTGGCCTCCATAACATCTCCTGGCAACAGCTTCCACAGGTTGACTGTGCACTGTGCATAGAAGTACTTAATTTTGTTTGTTTTAAACCTCCTGCCTATTAATTCCATCGGGTGACCCCCTGGTTCTTGTGTTGTGTGAAGGGATAAATAACACTTCCCTATTCACTTTTTCTAAACAGGTCATGATTTTATAGACTTCTATCATATTCCCCCTTAGTCGGCTCTTTTCTAAAATGAACTGTCCCAGTCTTTTTAATCTCTCCTTATATGGAAACTGTTCCATACCCCTAATCATTTCCATTGCCCTTCTCTGTACCTCTTCCAATTCTAATATATCATTTTTGAGATGGGATGACCAGAACTGCATGCAGTATTCACAGTGTGGGCCTACAATGGATTTATATAGCAGCACTGTTACTCTCTGTATTTATCATCTGTCTCTTTCCTAGTGGTGCCTAACATTCTGTTAACTTTTTAGACTGCTGCTTCATATCAAGTGGATGTTTTCAGAGAACTATCTAAAATGAACTAAAGTAGAAAATGGAACAATACACCTGGCACCTTTCAGGAATCTCCAAGGGCAGATGGAAGAACTTTGGAGAGGCACTAATGGAAGAAGGTCATGTACTCTACTACAGTGGAGAAGACAAACATGTCAGTGGCATAGGATTTCTTGTGCATTAAGGTATCAAGAATTCAGTACTAGGTGCCGCCCAATATCCAGCAGTTTATCTCCATCCGCCTAAAGGCAGCGCTGTTCAATATCACAGTGGTACAAGTCTACGTCCCTACAACAGACTATGACAACGAGCAAACTGAAGATTTTTAGACTCAGCTCCAAGACACCATCAATAAGATATCCTGATTGTATAAGGAGATTGGAATGCTAAAATAGTATTGACGCACCGCAGATTGGCGAGATTATTGTGGCCCTTTCTGTAATGCAGTAACCAATGAGAGAGGACTGAGACTTTTGGAGTTTGCCAGTTACAACAATCTAATTCTTGCAAACACAGTAGGAGCACATAAAGCATCCAAACAATCAATGTGGCATACACCTGATCATCTACAACACAGCCAGATCGACTACATCATGATGCAAAACCGATTTCATTCTGAGATCAACAGAGCTAAAACAAGGATCTTCCACAATGCTGATATTAGAAGTGATCACGACCTTGTGATGCTAAACTTTTGACTGCGATTAAGGAAGAACATCAGGCCAAAGATCATCAGAACCAAGTTTGACTTAGAAAGGCTCAATGACTGAAGCATTGCAGTCATTCCAAACAGTGATCAGCGGAAATTTTGCCCCGCTGCTTACTCTACAGGAAGATATAGAAACATTGACCAACAATTTTAATGCTGTAATGAATGAGGCAGCAATGGACATCCTAGAGAAACGCCATAGGAAGATAAAACCTTGCATCAGAAATGAAATACTACAAATGTGCTGTGACGCTAGGCCCGAAAAAGCCAAGTCACTTTGCAAGTTGCATGGCCAAACTCTGACCTTTCAAGATATATTATAGGAAAATACAATGGTAGTGAGGGTCATTCCTTATAAGAAGACAAGAGCTTTGATATGCAAGTGTATTGTTGGTAGTTGTTTCATGTTACTTACATATCTCGTTAGAGGTTAGCAATGTAAATAAAGTGCTTTTTTGTCTGTCACTGTTCTGTTGATTAAGAGACACTGTTCAACATCTACTAAATGGAGTGCATAATGACTGATGCCCTAGAAGATCAAAGTCCCAAATAATCATATGCACAGTCAGTATTTGGGGATAAAGAATCTCAAATCTCGATGCATAATGCTGATGATGTTGATGGCCTGGCAGGTAGCAAAGAGGAATTTGCTAACCTTAGGAACTGATTGAATGAAGTACGGCATGGAAATTAATGCAGAGAAAACCAGCCGATGACAAATGTGATGGGATCAACTCACACATCACTGTCTGTGGACAAGAGCTGGAGACAGCGAAACAGTTCAAGTATCTGGGGGCAATCATCACCGACGAGGGATCAAAGGCAGAAATTCTGGCAAGAACTGCACAAACAGCAGCAGCACTGGCAAAGTTAAAGCCAATTTGGAGGATCAAGAACATCATCACCATTTTTTTGTTTGTGTGCGAGAAATGGACCCTTACGGCAGAACTCGAATGGAAAATACAGACAGTGGGGATGAGATGCTTCTGTAAAATCTTGGGCATCTCCTACCTCGACCATGTCACTAATGAAGAGGTTTGTAACATCATCACCCAATGTGCTGGGTCATATGAAGATCTCCTGATGACCTAGAAGTGCAAGCTGAAGTGGTACGGCCATGTAACAAGATCATCTGGCCTATCCAAGATCATCCTCCAAAGGACTGAACAGGGGAAGAGAAGAAGAGGCAGGCAGAAGAAGAGATGGACTGACAACATAAAAGAGAGGACAGGAATGAACTTCGCAGAGACTCAGACACTGACACACAATTGTCAGGGGTGGAGACAATTGGTTGATCGTTCATCAGTGATGGTGCCCCAATGACCAGTGCGGTTATGGGAGTGATAACGATAATCCACAATGACCCCAAGATCTTTTTCTTGAGTGGTAACAGTTAATTCAGAACCCATCATTTTACATGTATAGTTGGGGTTATGGTTTCCAATGTGCATAACATTGCACTTTTCTACATTGCATTTCATCTGCCATTTTGTTGCCCAGTTTAGTGAGATCCCTTTGTAACTTGTTGCAGTCAGCTTTGGACTTAGCTAACTTGAGTAATTTTGTATCATCTGCAAATTGTGCCACCTCATTGTTTACCCCTTTCTCCAGATCATCTATGAATATGTTAAACAGCATTGGTCCCAGTACACATCCCTGCGGGACCATGCTATTTATCTCTCTCCACTGTGAAAATTGACCATTTATGTGCAGTGCAGGATCAGACAATTAGAACCAGTTAGTGAGATGACAATTGTGTATACACCACACACACTTACTCCCTATGGCAATGCCAGTGTTGCCTATTATGTGCTTAGGTTCCAGCGCACCAGGTTCTTGTGGAGAACATAAGTCATTAAGCACTGGAAAGGTGGTTTTACCCACCAATGATAGGAGAACAGCATGCGGTTTATCCATTTCTTCTATGCAATTATATAAAAATACTGCTCAAGTTTCTGAACATATGTTGCAAAATCTTCCTCTTTTCCATTAAATTGAAACTCTCCATATTGCCAAATACACCTATTTTATCTTTACTCATTCTCCTTTGCTTTTAATAAGTCCATCCTCCTTACCAGTTTCTCTGTTGTTTTCAGCAGATGCGCAGAGCAGACAGATAAAAAAACATAACTTGATTTCTTATAATACAGAACACACCAGCAGCCCCCAAAACCAGAGAGAGAGAAAGGAGGCTGCTCCCTAAGGCAATTAGGCACAATTCACCCCACCTTGCTTTCAGTTGGCTGGCTGCAAATGATCTGTTTTCTCTCTCATGCTGCTACAGAGCCCCTAGCCTGCAAACTCGTGGCTCTGTAAGCGAGAGCTTTCAATTTCAACAGTCCTCAGTGCACCACATTGCCAATGGCCTAGGCTGTCCTCCTGCAGCTAGTTCAGCATGCTTGCATTTTTTACTATTATAATATTAACATTGTCCTCTGCTGCCTGTGGATTTACCCTAACTGTACACTAGGTGTCACAGCCCCACATCACCGCAGCCATGAACAGTTTTATCTAATAATAATAACCAGCTGCTGTACAGCGCTTTTCATCAGTGGATATCAAATTGCTTCTCCATCTTGAATGTATTTCTCTTCCCAGCACCACTTTAAGGCAGGGCAGGACTATCATCCCCATTTTACAGACAGGGAACAGAGGCACAGAGAGGCTAAGTGATTTGTCCAAAATCACACAGGAAGTTTGTGGTGGAGCAGGGGACTGCACCAGATCTCCTAGGGCTAGTGCCCAAACCACTGGACCATCTGTCCTCTCTTGTGGTAGCAGATGGGACAAATAGCACAAATATCTCAGCCTGTAACTGCAATTGTCTTTTTTCCCTCCCAGTCACAAAGGAGCTGATGCTACCTGTTGAGCTGATCTGTGGCATTGCTTCACATGGACTCTTAGAACTCATCATGACTCGGCTGTGTTCCTCACCATTTACATCTCCTCCAGCAGTGCTAGTGTTTTCAGCAGCAGTTGGAGCCACTCCGCTCTGCTCCTTCTGAGACCCTGACCGGAAACCTTGAAAAAGACAGCCGTGTTATTAGTGGTTCAGTAACTACCTGATAGTCCCCCCAAGTGCAATAGAATTCGGGCTGCCAACCCTCCAGGCTTGTCCTGGAGTCTCCAGGAATCGAAGATTCCTCTTTAATTATGTCATGTGATGAAACCCCCAGGTATGCGTCCAACCAAAGGTGGCAACCCTAAATATAATATGGAATAATGTGCATCATATTCAGCAAAACTGAGAGTGGGAGAGAGGAAGAGACAGAAAGAATCAGATCCTTTAAACCTGAGGCCAATGTCATGCATTTCCTGTGTAAATATGAACAAGGATCCATCAGAAACGTGTATCTCAGTGTGGGTGCATTGTCCCTTCCTTTATTTGCAATAGCCTTGAAATATTTAAAGGTAAGCTGCAAAGTAATAAAAAGAACAGGGATTGTGCCCCATGTTGCAATGCATATAGTGACCTGAAAAGTACTGGGGAGGGGCCGCACACTTCATATCTTGTGTAGACCATGCTCATTTCACAGACCAGGGGTTCCTGGCATCCTTTCGTTCCTCCCACAAGCTCCTTGTGGGGCACTCTCCCATGCCCCTCTATTGCAGGGACTCCCTGCAACTCCCACCTAATTTCCTCCTGCCAGGATCTCTGTGCAGCTCCCATTGCCCCCATACCAGGGATCCCCAATCTCCCCCTGCCAGGGGCTCTGGGTGCCCCCCATTCCTCCCTCCTCCTATACCAGGATCCCCTATTCTCCCCCATGCCAGCTGCTCTATGTACCCCCATTCCCTCTCTCCCCATGACAGCTGCTCTGTGTATCCCCATTCCCTCTCCCCTATGGCAGGGGCTCTATGTGTACTCCCATTCACTTCTTTGCCTCTCCATTCATCCCCTTTTTTGTTTGAACACTTTTTTGCCCAGGAAATTCTGGTATAGGCCAAGATGTTTCCAAGTGCCCAGGAATTTTGGGTGCCCAGCTTGAAGCACCTTCAAAGAAGCCTCATTATCAGAGGGTGGATGCCCAGCACTTTTTTGAAAATCAGGCTCCCTTTAAGGCACCTCAAGCTGGACACCCAGATCATTAGGCACTTGGCCACATCTTGACCTTCATCAACCTTTTCTTCCCTAGACGATTCCATGGGTGAATGGACAAGGAGCAGGGTTTAGATGTCACCGATACCAAGGGAGTGGAATGTGAGTGAATGGGGAGGACACCTATCAGTGCGCCCCCTGGAGCCAAGACATAGCATTGCAGTGCCTCCTATTGTCTGCGCTAGCGCCCCCTATTGTCTACCATTCTGGTTCTGTAGTGGTCTGCAGCTTGTGTGGCAGAGCCCTCTGGCCACGGCCACCTGCTTTCAAGTCCAGACCCTACCATGGTCACAAAAATCCAAACAAACAGCCCAACCAAAGGTTCTTCTGTCCTTTTGGGCTACTCTTCAGTCCACCCCTCTGGACTCTGAGCCCTCTGGGATCACTTCTCAGCGCCTTCTGAGCTACCTTTTAGTCCTTCCCTGCTCTGTTATACTCCCAGAATGCTTTTCCTGGAGTCCCTCTCACAATCTGCTACTTGCTGGAGTTCCCTGTCTTCTCCCCACTCCCTGCCACAGCAGAGTTCCTCCTTGCTCTTTTAGCTGAGCTCCACCCCGCAGGCCCTTCCCCCTTGCGGCCCTTTTTCCTAGCAAGTTCCCATTGCCTTCCCTCCCAAGGAACTCCCTGCCTTCCACAGAAATCTAATCTGCTGCCTGTAGTTCCTCCCCTGAGTTCTCATAGCCCTTTCTATGAGGCCCAGATATTCACCAGGCCCGCTTACCCCTACCTCCTCAAGCTAAGAGGCAGCTAACTATGGGACAGGCAAGGCTGACCCCATTTCTTTGTAAAGGGGCCACTCACTCTGTGACAACGAGCATCAGAGAAAGGAAGTGATATTTATTGGGACTGGTTAATTTCTTTATTTAATTCAAATGTCTGGAAAACACTTAGGAGAAATGTTCTCTTTGTTAAAATTTAACACCTCCCTCTTTATTTTTTTGGTTCCCCCAAGCAGACCTCTGCAAAACAATGCAGAAAAGACTTGATATTCTTGACATTAAAGTAAACAACTTTAAACATACCGCATTACAAAGATATGGAGGGTGAGGTAATAAGACTTCAGCAAGGATTTTGACACAGTCCCACATGACATTCTGATAAGTAAGCTGGAGAAATGTGGGCTCAGTGAAATGACCATTAAATGGATAAATAATTAGTTAAACAACTGCAAACAAAGAGTAACTATTAATGGAATGATGTCAGATTGAAGGGAGGACTCAGTTGGAGTTCCCCAAGGATCTGTTCTGGGTCCAGTGTTGTTTAACATCTTTATTAATGACCTAGATGTAGGAATAGAGAGCATACTAATCAAGTTTGCAGATGACACAAAGCTGAGGGGGAGGGGCTTGCCAACACTTTGGAGGAGAGAGCTAAAATTCAAAGGGATCTTGATAAACTGGAGAACAGGGCTATAGACAGCAAAATGAAATTCAACAAAGACAAATGTAAGATGCTCCACTTAGGGAAGAAAAATCAAGTGCACAAATGCAGAATGGGGGCTAACCGGCATGGCAGCAGCACTATTTGTGGTGGGACTTCAATATGAGTCAGCAATTTGCTTTGCAAAAAAAGCAAATGCAATTTTAATTAACAAATGCATCTGTTGATAAAACACTCGGCGCTGGTTAGGCCTCAGCTGGAGTACTGTGTCCAGTTTTGATCACTCATGTATAGAAAGGATGTAGAGAAACTGGAAAGGATCCAGAGATGAGCAACAAAAATGATCAAAGGGATAGAATGAGAGCCATATGGTGGGAGGGAGACCAAGTTTGGCGGGAAACAATGCCGAAGCAGCATCCCAAATTCTATATCTGGTACGAAAGGAAGAATCGAACAAAAAGACAAAATAAATACAGAACAAATAAGAAATCAAAACTATGAACAGCACTAAGGGCAGTTTTGGAAACTGTGTTGCAAGGCTGATAAAAAAGTAGATGCTCTGACTCGAACTATGTGGTGGTGAGAAGGAACTGGAGAAGCTAGCAGCTGACTGCATTATCCTCTATTGCCTCAGCAAGACCACGTGGTGTCACAGGGCGTGTGCATAGACCACCGAACAGTACTACTTTCCAAAGCTCCAGCTTCGGATGCATGGTGAATATGCATAATTCTCAGTGAAATAAATAGGGATTCAAAGAAGAACAAGTTTTTAAGAAGATAAGTGGGGACATGATACATTGAAAGGCTGCCATAAGAAATGGACAATGGATTCTCTCTTGTCACAGGTGGCAGGACAACAATGGGTTCAAACTACAGCATAGCAGATTTAGATTAAATCTCAGGAAAAGCTTCCGAACTGTAAGAACAGAAGGACAATGGAACAAACTGCCTCAGGAAGTCATGGAGCCTCACTGGAAGTTGTCAAAAGGAGGCTGGATAGCCATCTGTCTTGGATGGTTTAGACACAACAAATCCTTTATCTTGAAAGGGGGCTAGACTAGATGACCCTTGCGTTCCATCTAACCCTATGGTTCTATGATTCTACATCTTTTATTGGACCAGCTTCTGTTGTTGAGACAGACAAGCATTCGAGCTACACAGAGTTCTTCTTCAGGGCTTGTCTTGTTCATAATCCGGCAGATGCCATCATTGTAATATAGGGAGGGACATAAATAGGTTGTTAATGTTGCAGTTTGTGGAGGACGTCAGTTTTGTCCTGCAGGAAGCTGGCCATTTGTGTGGTGAGTGGTTTGAGGATGGTTTCTATGAATCCCAATATTCCTTCAGTAAGAGTGCCATGGCCAGATATGATGGGTGTACCTGGGCTCCCTTGTTTCTGTATCTTGGGAAGCATGAAGCCCTAAAGAAGAGCTATTTATAAGCTTGAAAGCTTGTCTCTCTCTCATCAGCAGAAGCTGGTCCAATAAAAGACACTATCTCTCCCACCTTGTCTCTCTACTACCCTTGGATCAACACAGCTAACAAAACTGCGATACATTACAAAGAGGCGCCTCCTTTTTACAGATCACCTTTAACATTTTCCCTGCTGGTTTTGTCCATTTTAGCATGGCTACTTTGTGACCTAGATGTAGGAATAGAGAACATACTGATCAAGTCTGAGGATTTAATGACACAACAGCTGGCCCCCAGCCTGGGGGCAGATTCCAGCCTAGCAGAGCAGCAATATTGTAAGGTCATAAAAACATTTTGGAGCAAACTGATCAGCAATGTCCCCTTTAACATCAAAGCCACTATAACTGGGTGATGTGAATTAACCAGCCGAGCTGGGAGTGCATCTTCTTAGAAGGACATTTAATGATGCATAAAAGAACCACGGCCGCTCAAAGGAGCTCTCAAAGCCCTTCATCTGACCATGGGAGAATTCCCTAGGTGCAGTCACTGCAGAAGACAGCCATGAGCTCTCTTCTAAGGACCCTCTTGCAAGCATAGTATGGAGGAGACATGCTGAGGGGCAGGGCTGGGGCAGGAGGGGCAATGACCTTGGAGCAGTCCAGAGTCCTGGGCTGAGTTCTGTGTTGCACTCTAAGAATTTCACAGTTAGTGCATAGAGTTAAAAAGAAACAGATCTGCTTGCGTGCTTACCCGAGAGAACCAGAATGGCCACACCCAGCTTCAGGGCCACACTTCCTGCCAACAGCAGCCCCAAAATGATTTTGTACCAACGGAGATTCAGAGGAGAATCTGTAATATTCAATAGCTTGTGAAATATCAGCAGTGGCTATTGTGAGCGCTACATGGGAGACACAGAGTAATTTACAGAGCAGGTTGATTATTACTTTCCAAAACAAAACTATCTTTAAAATAAATAAATAAATAAATAAAATGCCCTTTTTATTCTTAAAATCAAAGTTTTTGCAAAACCAAAAATGATCTTTTGAAACTTTTTGTGTTTCAAACATATTTTACTTAAACTGTAAATGCAAAAATTAGTTTGTTTATTTTTTTCCTTTCCCTTTTTCCTTTCTGATTCTCTTTTTTGCTCTTTGTTCTTCATGCTGTGTTAACGTGGTTCTCAGGCTTCGTGTACGGTCATCATCATCTTCAATCAGTTGTTATCTTACTTCTTTTCTCTTTTGTGTTCTAGCCTCATTCCTCTCTCACTCGCTTTTTGCCCCTTCCTGTCATCTATCTCAGTCCCTTTCTTCTTTTTTACATTTGCTCATTTTATCTGGGTTTAGCTGAGTTTCTACAAATGCTCATTTTGATTTGTGGGTGTTCCTAGTGCTGGATCTCTCAAGCACACTCCCAGGGGCAGACATCCACTGTCTGATCCCATCTTGGGCTGCAGGACCCTGTAGTCCAGCCATGTAGACCCTGGAACTAGTTCCCCAGCCCTTGCGGGCCCCTAGTGACTTAGACGCACTCTCCCAGAGTCCATGTGGCTGCAGAAGCTGTGGTTTCACTCCTCCAGGGACAATGTACCAGGAAAACAAGGAACCCGAGCTTAGCAAACCATAGATACTTTTACTCTTCAAATCACTAGAGAGTCACAACAAAATTCTGCATGCAACCCCTTAGTCTGATCTAGCTCCTCCTGTGACTCTTGGATTTGGTCAGCAGCCTTAGGCTAGGCAGCCCTTCCTGTCTTCTCTCTCCTTAGCCTGGTCTTCTGGCATGTGGAAGTACACTGGTCCCTTGCTCCAGACACTCTCCCTTCTTCCCGTTGGCTACGGTGTAGGGCAGAGGTTCTCAAACTGGGAGGGTGCAGAGTGTATTCTGAGGGGGCCATGAGAAGCTTTAGGGGGGAAAATTACTGCACACATTTTACCCACCGCCATGAATAACTAGCCAAGCTGATCCCTTAGAGAGTCCTTTAAAGTCAGTGGCCCTATTAACAGGAAACCCATCGTTCAAGTAGGGGTAGGGAAGAAGCATTCAACACTGGTGGCCTTTGACAGGTCTCTCATTGGTGTCCCACTCCCCAGCAAGAGCAGGACAGGGTCTACAATAGACTGACCTTAGTTTTTTAATACATGATACAAACTGGCTTCGAGCAATCAAAATGGAAGAGACCAAAAAAAAAAAAAAAAAAGGACTTCCCCAAACAAAAGAATGTTCACAATTCGATACCGATGTATTCCCCTCCATCACAAACACCATTTCAGAAAATCATTTATT
This sequence comes from Emydura macquarii macquarii, assembly GCF_026122565.2. Classification (NCBI taxonomy): domain Eukaryota; kingdom Metazoa; phylum Chordata; order Testudines; family Chelidae; genus Emydura; species Emydura macquarii. The sequence continues at coordinate 22,691 of NW_027131503.1, forward strand.
TTAACACTATGGAGCAAAAAAACCCAAAAAGTTCCAAGGATAGTTTTGAAAACTTGGTCTGTTAAAAAACAAAGCGCACCATAAGGATTTTTCATAGAATCATAGAAGATGAGGGTTGGAAGGGACCTCAGGAGGTATCTAGTCCAACCCCCTGCTCAAAGTAGGACCAACACCAACTAACCCATCCCAGCCAGGGCTTTGTCAAGTTGCACCTTAAAAACCACTAAGGATGGAGATTCTACCACCTCCCTAGGTAACCCATTCCAGCACTCCACCACCCTCCCAGTGAAAAACCTTTTCCTAATATCCAACTGAGACCTTCCCGACTGCAACTTGAGACCACTGCTCCTAGTTCTGTCATCTATTACCACTGAAAACAGCCTAGCTTCATCCTCCCTGGAAGCCCTTTCAGATAGTTAAAGGCTGCTATCAAATCCCCCTCTCACTTTTCTCTTCTGTAGACTAAACAAGCCTAGTTCCCTCAGCATTTCCTCATAAATCATGTACTGCAGCCCCCTTACCATTGTCATTGCTCTCCACTGGACTCTTTTTAATTTGTCCACATCCGTTCTGTAGTGTCGGGCCCAAACTTGGACACAGTACTTTTAAATGCTTTGGGGGCGGGATTCTCCAACTATCTCTAATTTACTGATATTATTTTCTGGATGTTTTCTAGAGCCTTGTTCTTGCAAAATCTTTTACATGGTATTTGCCAGAGCAACTCTAGACATACCATGTACCAAGTCTCACTATAGTCACTCCCTGGTCTATGTAAAGTTCTGCATTTACTGCCATCTGCACTAATCTATCATTGCCAGAATTATACACTGTGACCGCATTTGTTCCATGTATTTTCATCTATCCCTTTGCTAAAAGATAGGGCCTTATTATTAATAATATTTACAGTATAATTAGTTATAGGATATTATTTATATTTACAGAATAGTTACTGTCACCAAGGGAGGTTGTGGAATCCCTGTCACTGGAGGTTTTCAAGAACAGGTTGGACAATCACCTCTCAGGGATGGTCTAGTTATATTTTATCCTGTCTCAGCACTGGGGGAGAGATGAGAAGATGATCTCCCAACGCCTTCCCTTCCAGCCCGACATTTCTCGGATTCTATAATGATGGAAACGCCCATAGGCCCCCATCAGAGCTGGGACCCCATTGTGCTGAGTGCAGCTCAAACAAAACAGAGCCCTGGTCCTGAGTGGTTTGCAATTCAGAAACACAGACAATGGGTAATGGAAATGCCTTACAGTTATTGCCAAGGTCAGTTACGCTTGGGAGAAATGTGACTTGATTAGGTTAGTGTTAAGAAGGACAGACAGCTGGATAATTATGTGATTCCATTTTGTGTTAATGGAAAAAAGAAGTTTAAAAAGAAAAATATAGAGAAAGGCAAGGAGAAGAGGAACAGTCACAGCCCATCCCTGTCTAGCCAGGTTCACAGGCTGGATTCCGTTGACATCACAGCAGAGATGAGCCTTAAGGAGGGATTTGAAAGAGGATAATTCTAACATGAATACCACAGAGGCACTTTAAATTAATACCTTGGCTTCCCTGGGGATGTGGCAAGGCTGATTGGTTCCTCCTGCGGAGGTTTAGTACCACATAAGCCTCTTCGCCTTCCATTGTCCCAAGCTGCTCTCAGCTTTGATGATCCAGCAGCTATTCAGAAGAGAAATGACAAAGTGATTAATTGGATTCAGTCTCAGCCTCTAGCTTCAAGTGCATGCCTGTGGTAGAAGCTTTGTCTCCTCCACAAGAGTGAGTGTGAAACCACATACGAAGTAAAGACGCATGATCCAACCAGCCACATCAGAGCTGGATGTGCATTCTGCACCCATGGTAGTGACCACATAAACTAAACACCTTTTCAGAATCAATTATCTTGTCAACCCTTCAGAAAAACTGCTTTCTACCAGAACTGTCTCATGCACGTTTTCTAGTCCAAGGAGAACCTGCAAAGGTTGGGTTTAACAATTACTACTTGCCCTCACGGCATCAGTAACAGAGCTGGGAGTTAAACTCAGCACTTAGATGCCTAGCCCATGCCTTAACCGCAACACCAGTCTCTCTCCCTGAACTTTTAACTTCATTTTTCTCTCCACACGTTGTGTCGAGGTGTAACTGACTCTACAAGGTTCAGTATGAACCACATAACTGCAAACTATCCTGGTGTGGAGGCAAGACCGAAAGAATAGTGAGAGGCCAATGTGGCTGCATCAGGAGCTCTTTAATGACCTGAAAATCAAAAAGGAATCCTACACAAAGTGGAAGCATGGACAAATTGCTAAGGATGATACAAAAGAACAGCACAAGCATGTAGGAACAAAATCAAAAAGTCTGAAGCACAACATGAGTTACACCTAGAAAGGAACATAAAAGGCAATAAGAAGAAAATCTTTAAATACATTATGAACAAAAGGAAAACGAAGGAAAATATAGGTCCACTACTGAGCAGGGAAGGAGAGCTAATAACTGATCAGATCAAGAAGGCTGAGGTGTTCAATGCCTATTTTACTGCAGTCTTCACTAAAAAGGTTAAGGATGACAGCTACTCAACACAATTAATGTTAACAACAAGGGGAATGAACAAGCCAAAATAGGGAAAGATCAAATTA
>NW_027131504.1:0-2530 GCF_026122565.2 Emydura macquarii macquarii
GCACTCTCCCTGCTCAGCATCTGAAAGGGGGCACATTATTTGCATGGGCTTTGTATTTGCATGAGTACAATTAAGTACTCAGCATATTGCATAAGCACACTAGGTGTTGAGCATGATGGGAAATGGTCAATGTGGCTGGTATTGTGTTACAAGTCACTTTTGTGTTAACTTCAGGGGTAAATTAAACGTTGTTCTTCATTGTATGAACAAATGAACAGATCTGTGTTTAGCCTGTTCTGATAAGAAATTCACTCTCACCCAAACTGAACCCAAAAAAGGGTAATGGATGTATCAACATTGCAAGGAAAGAGGGAGAGGTGAGAATCTCCTATGGAGATTGCACCAACCCTGACAAAGAGCTACCCTCAGGCATGGGCTGACGATCTCCTCCCACAGTTAAATGGTAGAACTAATGATTCCTCTCGGCGTCTTTTCTTTGTTAAAAGCAGGGACATTGCTTCTGTGTCAGCAGAAGGTTTTCCCATGAGCTGAATTCACTAGAGAGATTGGGAAACCTTGACTGACAACCACCAGAGAGGTGCCAGCAGTGGGCAGCACCTGAGATGGCCATGTATCTGCGTACATACAACTGGCTGCCGCCTACTCCTTCATTTCCTGGAACAGCAGAAATGAAACTTAACCCAGATCAGCTGTCACATCTGTGCCAAATTCTTCTTCCTGGGATCATTGCCAACTCCAGGCATCCCAACGTCATGAGTCAAATAAGATCACAAGACTAGTTTAGAATCATGATATTAAAGATGACAACATCTGGGTCTGGGCCTTTAGGACACACCCAGGTCATGTTTTCAGCCTTTTCTTTGCTAACCTGAAAGCTTGAAACTTACTTTAAGGGAGAGCTGAGGGAACATCTGCACTACAGAGTCCATGTTGACACAGCTGTGCCAGCACAGCCTCCTAGCTTAGATGCAGCCTACATGCACAGAAGGAGTTTGTTATTATGCCAACAGAAAAAGTCCTCTTAGACTCAGACGTTAATGCCAGAAGGATCATCTTGTCTGACCTGCCCATTGCAGGCCACAGACCTCACCCACCCACTCATGTAATAGACCCATACGCTCTGGTTGAGTTACTGAAGTCCTCAATTCATGAATTAAAGACTTCAGGTTACAGAGACTGCACCATTTAAACTAGTTTAAACCTGCAAGTGACTCATGAGCCATGCTGCAGAGGAAGGTTAACCTCCCCCAAGGTCTCCCATGAAGCCATGGCAGAGTTGGGGTCCCAGCTCTAGGGGTTCCCCACCAGCTGGGGCCTGAGGCCAGGCTTCGCGCCTGTCACACACCCTAGGCAGCCCACTCAGCCCAGCTCTGCCCTCCCCTTAGAGCTGCAGTGATCGGTGGGGCCTGGCTCCAGCCTGCTCCCCACCAGCAGCGTTATTCTGAACGGCCAATTCCATGTTTAGCCTTGTGACCGTGATGTACCTCACCGTGGCAGGTCTGCTGCAGCGTTCTCTGCCACCTCCTTTTCCCGCCAATTTTGAGTGCTGCCTGGCCTGCAGCTGCCAGGCAACGGTGGAGTGACTCTTGCGTGTTTAAAATGGAAGCCGGGAACACAAAATGGAGTCAGGGGACTTCAAAATGGAGTTTCTCGGTATCACCCTCCCCCAACTATCCCAGTCCTGGGCTCCTCTCACACAGCTCTGACCCACAACCTCCCGCAAACCCACACTATCCCAGTCCTGGGATGACCCCCGGCTGAAGCTCCTCGATCCTAGCCCACAGCACCCCCTGCTACCCCAGTCCCCTCAGCCCCACTGAGGCGCCTCGACCCTGACCCACAGATGAGCCCATCAACCCTCCATGTCGCTCAGATCCCCATCCCCTTGTGTCAGTCTCAGGGGAAGCCCAGGGGCCCAGAGCCACGGCGACCTATTCACAGCCCAGCAGGAGGAGAGTTCGCTAAACTGCTCTTTGCTCCTCCAGGTTGAGATCGCAGAGGGCCCTGGGGCCACCGGCCCCGTCTCCCCTCTAGCTCCCCTTCGGAAACCACAAGTACTTCAAAGCCCAATGGCTTGTCCTAGGCTACAATGGCCGGTGAGGTCACAAGTAATGCCTGACTCCTCTGTGCTCCTCTGGAGGGAAGCTCCCTGCCCTCTGCAGGCACCTGGCCTCTCTCCACGGAAACCCCTCTTTAAAACTCGGCCATCTCCTGGCCAGCCCCAGCCACGCAGTCAGGGCTCGTCAAAGAGCAGGGATGTCCCCAGGGAGGTCACGCTAACCACGATAGGCCGGGCCACGTGGCCAAGGGGCTAACGGTGGAGAGAGGCTCACACTGGGGTCTGAGCACCAAACGTGTGTCAGCACAGGACTGAACCCAGCTGTGATTGGGACAGGCAGGCTAGACAAACCTAGACTAGCTGAACAGGGCAGGAGTCATCAACCCCTCAGTCCCCCTCGCTCCCGGCGCCAGGCTAAGCCAGGTGCTGTGGCAGCGCAGATCACAGTTACCAGACCCACTGCTCCCCTGAGCCAGGCTGCTGCTGTCTGAGCCAGGGGGAATTTCCCCC
>NW_027131505.1:0-2479 GCF_026122565.2 Emydura macquarii macquarii
CAGGAGAGGCGCAGAGAGTCTCCGGGTTTTTCACACCCGCCGGACTCCTCCAGCTGCACCTGGGACCGGGCACCTGCAAATCAAGACCCGTTAAGAACCAGCAGATTCTGAGTGAGAAGAAATCTCAGGAGCCTCCATTATTTAAGGGCGGACAGAAAATCACCTGTGAGCCCTGCCACGGCTGGGAGGAGAGGGAGCCAAAGTCTCATTTCTTCGCCTGGGTCGGGGCTTTGCTCTAGTTTCCCTTTCCCACTGTCCGCACCCACAAAGCTCTGGCGGCAGCTCAGCGCGGGTGTGGCTGGGGCTGGGCAATGCAGGGTTGAAGCCCGGAGCTAAGTACCCCTATTTGCATATCCCGCTTTTAGTAACGGGCTGATCAACCCAGCCCCGAGCGACTCGAACTCCCGAGATCCGAGCGCAGGCAGGCGAGCGACACCGAGGGCGGGGTGGCTTTATTCTTAATACACCGCCTGGTACTTAACCAGGGAATCCGCATTGTCCTGACCCAAGAGCTGCGGGGCCACTGTCCTGCTAATGCAAGTTTTCCCACGGTGCTTTCTGGCCAAGATTTTCCAGAAGAAGGAGGTCTTTTAATGGCCTCAGTTTTGCCTTCGGTCAGCCTGAGACCCCTTGGAAGGGTTTTGTTCTCAGAGTTTGGGGTGCGGCATTTTCTGAGGACGAGATATCGCCAGGTAGGGAACCCAAGCCGAACACCCAGGATGCGAGAGAACTAAAACCACCTAGGGAAAGTGTCTATTTTAACACGAGGGAGCACACACAGGAAGAAGAAAATGTTACCTTTTAAATGCTGGAATTGTAACTTTGTCGGGGGGGGGGGGGGGGGGGGGAGATTTACAAAGGGCAGTTTGGTACCCAGGTCCCATGGAAAGGGAATGGCCGTTAAGCACCCCAAACCTGTGTTAGTGCCTCTGAAAAATCTCCCTGTCTTTCTCTGCAGCAGAGATACACGGTGTGCAATATTCTTCTCTAACTCACCCCTTGCTGTAACCCAGGGAGCTGCTTGTAACGTGACCTTGATGGTCTGTGTACCTAGGCTCAGCGGAGATGAATACAATTCATCCTGTGAAATGTTTGACCTGTTCCCGTGGAATATTCATCCGCAGTTCATTTAAATGGTGGCTGTGATCACCTGGTCAATTGGGCTTCTCCGCCTATTCTACATATTAGCTGACGTCCACTCTAGTAATGGGAGATGAACCTGCCCCTGTTCAAGTGTAGGAGGTGCTGTCCATCAAAAAAGGCCAACGTCCCATGCACTTTACGGAGGTTAAAAATGGGCCGCAGGTGAGAATCCGGATTGTTCATCTCTCAGCATCGGTCTGGGTTAGAGAAATGCCTGTGGATGACTAATGCCTGTGTGTGGAGGTGAAGTTCCAGCCGAGGCAGTCGAGTGCACACCTGACAGTGGATCTCTGGGAACGTTTGTTCTATTATGAATTGGTTCGATGGGGCTGGATGTGGGAGTCACAAAAGGCAACACCTCCGGGGAAATGCTGTGAAAAAAGAGAGAAGCTGGCTCGACAAGGGCTGTGAAATATTAGAAGGACACGTCATGTTTGGGTGGGGCTCGGTAGGGGCACCGGGTCTTGTGCGAGGTCCCGGGCCTTGGGAGAAATTTCACCCACGGAGAATTAACAGCCGGTTGTGAGGGAAGAGATTTAGCCCCCTCAGCACCTCACAGGCATAGAGCCAGAGTCACTTGTTGGCTCCTGGCTCTGAATCAAGGGGCTCTTGGGTCAATGACTCAGTCTTTGTTCTCCACGACACAGAGGTCGGGTTGTGTTCCCAGCTGTACTGTGAGAGTCGGGCTGTCGTGTCGATGGGAGACACCGGTACAAAGAGGCTCCTTGTGTATTTTCCCAGCCATGGAAGGGAAGAATAATCCATTTGCTATGGCGTGAGTCTAGGGGCGAATATACCTGGTGGTTTTCTTCTTTCACTTCTTAGCAGAATGACAGACAAACTGGTGGAGCGGGGCCCTGGGAGGCAGGACTCCTGGGTTCCCTTCTGAGCCGTGGTATTTAGACTGGGAGACTTTGGGTGAGGGGGGCGGCGGTAACTTGCTGTGCGATCTGCAGGAAGCAAACAACCACCCAAGCAGAAAGCAGATTGTGTGGGCAGCTGCTGCTCTCGGCGGCTCTTACAGGCAGGCTGGTTCTCCGCACGGTTAGTTTTAGTGCTGGCTCTGGTAGGTTTTCCCTCACTGAGTGTTTCTCTGGCACAGTGATACACGGAGGTGTCTGCGGGTTGCAGGCCGGTCAGTTGCAGGAACACTTGGCTCTTGGAGGTGTCTCTGGTGATGGTGAGGCGACTTTTCAGAGCCTCATTGTAAGCAGTGCTTCCACCACTCCAGATAACTCCGACCCATTCCAGCCCTTTCCCCGCTGGCTGGCGGACCCAGTGCACCTCCTTGCTAGTGAGAGAGAATCCGGACACGGTGCAGGTCAGTTTGAGGGTC